>NC_056741.1:1919361357-1919391357 GCF_019279795.1 Protopterus annectens | reverse complement strand
TCAGTTAACCACTTAGAAAGAGTTCTTTTAGTAACCACTACTCCTTTTCTGTTATCAGCAAAGGCTACAAAAAGTTGATCAGATTTCCTGTGATCTTTTGTTCTATCCAAGTAAAACCTTAGTTGTCTGTGGACATCTAATTTGTGTAACATATACTCCATTTTATTGGAGTGATTCTTGAAGAAAGTGGGTAATTCAATGGACTGATTAATATTGTTAATAGAACAAACTTTAGGAAGGAAGGATGAATTAGTGCAAAGAGAAACTCTGTCAGAGTGAAAGATCAAATAAGGGTGTTTAATGGAGAGAGCTTGAAGTTCAGATACTCGCCTAGCGGATGTAATGGCTACCAAAAGAGAGTCTTCCACGACAAAAATTTCAATGGGCAAGAGGAGGCTGGTTCAAAGGGGGGCAGCATCAACTTAGATAATAATAAGTTTAGACTCCAAGGTGACGTAGGAGATCTAATTGGTGGTCTAATATGAAAAGACCCTTTTAAAAGGCTTTACAAAGTCTGTGGGCCATAACAGGAGCCCACATTCTTCCACATGGAAATTAGAAATGGCAGCCAATTGAACTCTTAATGTGGCAGGAGAAGCACCCTGATGGAACAATTCTGTTAAAAACTCTAATATTTTATTCAAAGGAGCTATAACAGGGTCCACTTGCTGTGTATTTGCCCAGAATACAAAGCGCTTCCATTTACTAGTATATGTTTTAGTAGTGGAAGCTTTATGAGAAGCCACTAATATATTCTGAACTGCAGGTGAAAGAAGATCAGACCTGGCTAAGTTAGAATTGGAGCAGCCAAGCTGCTAGATGGAGGGACAAGAGCGGGGTGGGGAGCCACTGACGAGTGAGTCAATAGATCTGGCTCTGGGTCCAGGATCCAGGGTCCCCAATGCAGTGTGTCATGAGGAAGGGGAACCAAATTTGACGAGACCAGAATGGGGCAATGAGGATTATTGTCCTGTGTAGGTTGTTGGCTTTCTGGAGAAACTTTGTGATCAGGGGGAAGGGAGGAAATGCGCAGGAGACCCGGGGCCAATCGTGAATCAGTGCGTCCCTGGGGACTTCCCCTGGAGGGGTAATAGGGCAAAGTAGCTCCTGCATTTGGCGTTCATTGAGACGCAAACAGATCGCAGGAAGGTTGGCCCCACGCGCGAAAAAATCTTTTTCGCAACTGACTGTTTTAGGGACCACTCGTGCGGTAACAGTATTGTTCTGCTCAGCCTGTCGGCTATGACGTTGGATGACCCCGGGATGTGCGTTGCTATCAGAAAGCGACCCGTGGACTCCGCCCATTGCCAGATTCTCATGGCCTCTCTGCATAGCTGATAGGACTTGGTTCCCTTGCTTGTTTATGTACCAGACTACAGACATGTTGTCCGTCTGAACTGCAATAGTTCCCAGAGGAAGAAGGGGAGCAAAGTGTTGCAACGCTAGAAACACTGCCCTCAACTCTAGAACATTGATGTGCACATTGTACTCTAAATTGGTCCATTTGCCTTGGACTGTCTGTCCCTGAAAGATGCCCCCCCACCCTATCAGGGAAGCGTCCGTGGTCACCGTAGCTGTCGGCGTGGGTAGCACAAATGGTCTCCCCTTGGAAAGGTTGCAAGTCTGAAGCCACCAGTTTAGGTGTGATTTGCATGTGTTCGTTATAAGAATCTCGTGTGTCAGAGGTAGTTGTTGGAACGACCATTGTGCAAACAGTAGCCATTGTAAGACTCTCATGTGCAGTCTTCCCAAGGGTATTGCAATAAGAGAAGCTGACATGAGTCCCAAAACCTTTAGTACCAGTTTTGCTGGAGATTTCCTGGACAAGAGAAGAAGACGTATGTGAGTCTGAAGTGAAAGTATCCTTTCTGGAGGAAGTCTTAGAATTAACTGATGTGTATCTAATTCCGCTCCTATGAATAAGATACGCTGTGATGACTGTAGTAAGGATTTTCCAAGTTTACGGAAATTCGAGGTGAACACACAGTTGAAGAGTGTAGTCTCTGGCCTGTACTAGTTGACGCTGGGTGGTGGCAGAAAGGAGCCAGTCGTCCAGATACGGAAACACCTGGAATCCTAGGCGTCTCAAGTGAGACGCTACCACTGCCATGCATTTGGTGAAGACCCTGGGGCTGAGGTCAGACCAAAGGGCAGGGCTCGAAACTGAAAGTGACTGGCACCCAGCCGGAAGCGCAAATGATCTCTGGATGCCCTGGCCATTTTGATGTTGTAGTATGCATCCTTCAGATCTATTGAGCACATCCAGTCGTCCTTCTGTAAGAATGGAAGGATCGATTGAAGCGTGACCATTCGGAACTTTTCTTTCTTGACGAAGGTATTGAGGTCGCTTAGGTCCAGAATGGGCCTCCAGTCCCCTGTTTTCTTTGGAACTAAAAAGAACCTTGAGTAAGTTCCGAATCCTCTTTGGTCCGCTGGGACTGGTTGAATGACTCTTTTTTCTAGCAGCTTTGAAATTTCTATAGCTGCTGGCTCTCGCAGATGGGCGGCACATCTGGGAGTCTTTTCTTTGGAATGGGATAGGATAGAAATGGTATATTGTAACCTCTGGTAACCACGCTTTTACCCACTTGTCTGTAGTTATGTTTTGCCAGGCCTGAGGGTATAATGCTAAGCGTCCCCTGCTTTCCTCCTGTGCACGACAGTCGGGCCTCCTCTCAGGAGTGCTGGAAAGCTTTACCCCGGAGTGTATCCCTGTCACCTTGATTCTGCGGTCCCCCTCTGCCGCCAGGGCGGCGTCTTCCACCTCTGTCCCCTCCTCTGCCTCTAGAAGGGGCATCACCCTGTGTGCCTGGGAAAGATCCTTGGGGTTTTCGAAACCACATTTTTCCACCACGTTGCCCTTTGGGGTACGGTCTGGATGGGGTGGAAAAGCGGACTCCGACAGCAGACAGAGTCTTTCCCTCCTGCTCACACCGGGTAAGGGTCTCCTTTACTTTGGGGCCAAAAAGAGTGGCACCGTCAAATGGGGCGTTAGTAAAGGAAGACTTGAAGGCTTCCGTAAATGAACATAAGCGCATCCAGGATTGTCTGCGAAGAGCAATCGCTGAAGCTGCTGCCCTACTCGAACCTTCGGCCGCGTAAGAAATCAGTCTCATGGACGAGTTCACAATGGATGTAAGGGTATTAAGTTGCGCTGTCACTTTCTCTGAGACAGCAGCATCTGTAGTACCCTGGAGGGTATCTCCCAACTCTTTGACTAGATCCCTCTGTAGTCGTGTAAAGTGGGTCAAATAGTTCAGGGATCGCATGGAAAAAGCTGCTGAACTAAAAATGCACTTCCCATACCTGTCCATAGTCCTAGAATCTTTATTAGGGGGATGGACAGATGAGGAAGATTCCGACATCTCCTTTTTCGTGGCCGCTGCCACCACCATAGCATCCACTGGAACTCCTTTTGTCAACTAAGTCTTGTCCTGGGGTGCAGTGATATACTTATTAGGCTTCCTAGGGACTGGTTCCACTGTGTCAGGAGCCTCCCACGCCCTTCGAGCAATAAGTTCCATTAATTCATCGAAGGGCGGAGTGACCCAGGAGGAGGAAGGGCGAGCACCAAATGCCTTCAGCAAGACTGACTCATCCTCAGAAGGGGGGAGGGACTGCCAGTCACCTCTCTGTTTCAGGATCTCCAATATGTCAGAAAAAGAGACATCTTCTGAAGGTGACTTAGGGGACCCTTCTGACTCATCCAAGTCAGTATCGGATGTCAAAGATTCTTGTGGAGAATCTAAGTGGCTCCTCTTACACAATCTTTTCCTAGGGACTTCTTTGTGGGGAGCATCCGAAGAAGCCTCCGAGGAAGAGGGGGCACCCTCCAGGGGTGGCTGAGACACCGGTGCTCGACGCTTGGATGTAGCCGTGGGTGCAGAGGAGGATAACGGACCTTTATGGGGAGGAGAAGCTGATCCTGCTGACGTGGTTGTCTGGGTAGACAACACCTTCCTCATGAGGTCGAAGCCCCGGGTCCCGAGTCAAGGTATCTCCGTTCCTAAGAAATGGGAAGAATCCTCAAACAGGCACAAGGCATCGACCCCGAGGACGGAACAGAGTCGATCCGCGCCGAGGCCTCGAGAGGGAGCGCCGAACGAAACATCGGTCCGACTCGGTCCCGGAACCAAGGATGGATCTTCGGCTCCGAGACTCCGGTACCGGATCGGACGGAGTCGAGGTGAACGGAGCCGACCGAGAAAAGGACGGTTCTGGCACCGAGGGCTCCACAATCAGCAGCTCAGCTTCTTCCAGCTCCGAAGACTGGACAGGTCTCGGAGGAGGAACAGATGGAGATAACGGAAGGCCTTCAAGTCTCGACATCAATTGAGAGGAGACCAAGATGAGCTTGGATAAGGCCATATTCTCCATTAACTTCTGCACCACACGGTCTACATCGGTGTCGGAGAGAGGTCGGGAAGAACGAGTCGAAGGTATCGAAGACGGAGCCGACCTCAACAGAGTCGGTGGAGGGAGCTCCATCACCGGTTCCAAGACTCGAGGCTCCGAAACTGCCAACAGTTGAACACTCGGCTCCGAAGTCTGTGGAACCGGTGATCTAACTTTACTCGAAGAGCTCGGAGCCGATGACCTGGGCTCCGACGTCTTCGATTCCTTCGAGGATTTGGATGCCTGGTCTGAAGCATCCAGAGCCTCCTGAAAGGAAGGTTTTAATAACCCCCTGTCCATGAGTTTCCCGCGCCTATCTGTCATGACCCTCCCACTAAAAGAGTGACAAATTGAACAGTCCTCTTGTAAGTGGAGAGGGCCAAGGCAGTAGACACAGGAACTATGGTTGTCAGTAACTGACATTTTTGGCCACACTGGCAGCGTTTAAAACCTGATTTAATTTTTCTCAGACATCTTAAAGAAGAAACAGGTAAAGAGAAAAGGTCAAGTCCAGTAGAGTGACAAATCCAGTAAATATGTCGAATCAGATAATACAAGTCAGTCCGGTTGTCAAATTCAAGTAAGGGTGGTAGGCCCGAAAAACTCTAATAAGTTTAATTAAACTTAACGGTACCGAGTATTTCTACCTTACCACACACACATACACTATGTCACCAAATAGTACTTTAGAATAAATTTTTCCTGAAAAATAACAATAATAAAAGTTATTTCTTATCTGAAGTTGCTCGAGCTCGATCCCAGTGATGCGAACGCAGCAGCGGCAAACTGGATCTGAGGTAAAGGCAGAGGGGGATTGTGGGTATTAGGTTGTCTCGAGCTTCTTCTCGATGCAGAGCTTGCAAGCGGCCGACACGGAGCCGAGGATCGGCTCCGAACCCATGTGTAAGAACAAACGGCGAGATTGAACACTATCACATTTATTAATTTCCTCTCAAGTGCTTGGCAATGCCCTGTATACACACAGACACCTTTGAGTTGACATTTTTCCTGTAAAAGCACCACTGAAATTTCACCAATACCTAGTTGCACACAGGACAACTAGTTTGCAGTGATAAACACTACCCCTAGAGCTGCAAGCCAGATACTTCTGATATTACTTTACATTCTCACTCCAACTGTCTAATCAATAACAAATCGGGTGTGTTGCCATGGATATGAACTTCCCCACTATCTCTGTTACCAGCTTGGTGAGTATGGGCATCCTGAGGCAGTGCAGAAATTGCCTCCTGTTTACTGATAAATTAATTCTCAAACAAACTGATATGGTAAGTGAGAGATGTACTTACACAATGTCACTGGAGGCAATGCCCTCACATAAACACACTCCTAGTGTCAATAAGGTTGTCAGTAGTACACACACTGCACCCATCACACACAAGTCAAAAGCAAACACATTGACCCATATATGCTGAGGCACTTGAATATAACCCTTCTAAACTCCAAAGACCTCCTAGACAAAGCATGCTTAACAAATACTCTCAGCAGTCCTGAATGTACTCTTCAAAACACCTACTTTAATACATACAACCACATCTCATGCAGCCTCTACTTCTAAGGCCATAAAGCAAACCACCACACAATCCAACATTCTGGTCATCAGAGACTCCATTGGGAGACGCACTGATGTCCCTCTCACCAGGATGAGTAAGGAGAAAGTCATGGTCAGTTGCTTATTAGAGGCCAGGATCAGCAACATTACGTGCACATTCAGGTCATTGGACCACAGGTACCAGTACGACTCAGTCATAGTCCATGTGGGTGCAAATGACCTGAGATACAACTCCCTAGACTATATGAAGAGATGTCATGGAGCTCTCTGAATATATCCCAAAGGCTGGTATGAGCCTAGCACTGAGCACCATTTTACTATCTCCAAGGATGATGCCACAATACAGACAGATGGGTGACTTTAATAATTGGCTTAGTTTCTGGTGTCATTCTAAGTGGGTGCAATGTTTGTCAGCATGGAAGGAGATGGTCAGACCACTCTGCTTTGCCAGGGATGGTCTGCACCTCTCCCTTCTAGGCTTTTGAATTTTAGCCAAAGCATTGTCCTCCCCCACAGTGCCTTTTTTAAGCAATGCCAAACTGAAATTACTTCCAACATAGCAAATCAAAACCAAGAAAATTTAAAGGTGGTACTGCTCTATGCTAGGAGTCTAAACAAACAACTCTACTCCCTAGAAGCTCTCCACCCTAGAGAATGCTGATGTCTGTGCAGTCACCAAGACATGGTTTTAAATCGTGGACAGCATACTGACAGAGCACAGTTATAATGCCTTTCACACATTTAGACCAGCTACTACACAGACAGGTACTAAAGGTGGAGGTGTTTCAATTTACAACAAAATAAAATATACCTCAAGGCCATCCAAACAGGACAATTCATTTGAACTTTTCCATGTTCAAATTACAATAGACAAAATTCAATACCACTTACTTGCATAATCTAGGTCCTCCCATGACCCAGGAAACCCCTACCATGTATTTAAACTTACTGGAAACACTCATCATCCAACCCAAAACCATATTCATGGGTGACTTTATTACTCCACTATTAATTGGGAATCATATACAATGCCAAATGTATAGGCACAAAGATTCCTGGATTTTGTAGACACACACTCCCTGGATCAGATTGTCAATACACCAACCAAGGGGTGCAACCATACTGGATCCGGTCCTCACTAATATGGATGAGTGCTGCACACCCCCTAGTGTAATGCCTTCTCTGGTATGGTCAGACCACAAAATGGTCTCCTTTAAAGTAAAAATACAATCTGGAGACCCAGCTAACCCTGGAATACTCAGGGACTACTCTAAGGATAACTTCCTTCTATTAAGTGATAACCTCGTAAAATTTCAATCCCCCATAAACCCTGAGAGCATTGCTGTCTATGCAGAACTGTTCAGAAATTCTACACACGCATTTAAATAGCTGCACAGAGGCAGCTGTACCTACCAGGCAGTAGAGTTACAGAAGTCAAAAACAAGCCACCCTGGTGGAACCCGTGGGTTCGGAGCTGAATGTCTGCTCCGACTCGGACATACTTTTAGGTCGAAGTCTTTCTATTGGCTGGCCTAAGATGGTATCCCATGCTGGACTGCTCTCTATCCCCAGATCTAGTTTGCTGGGAGCACCAGCACTCATTCTCCATGCATAACAAAACCTAAGGAAGGAAGAACAAACCAAGAATGAAGGGAACTCTGAAACCAGGCCTAACCTCCAGATCCTCAAGGATGGGGGAAGGTGGGGGGGGGGTTAAGTAAGAATGTGAGGCGAGATGGACTACATACATCGAACGTTATGGTGAGTACATAACTTCTTGATGTTATGTAGTCCAAATCTCGCCTACATTCTTACTCATGGGACAGCGTCCCCAGCACCTAAATCCTGGGAGGCTCAGTGGAATACACTCCTGAGCACTGTGGAACCAAAGGAAGACCTGCCTCTAGATACCACATCTAACTTGTAATGAGTAACAAAGGTGTGAGGAGATGCCCAAGTAGCCGCAGCACAAATATCATCCATAGACAATCTGGCCTGAAAAGCTGTAGATGTAGATACAGACCGGGTAGAGTGTGCCTTCACTCGGAACGGTAAATCTCTTCAACCTGAAGTATAAATGAAAGAAATACAACTGGAAATCCACCTGGACAACGTGACTTTGGAAACAGGAGACCCAATTCTGTTTTCCGAAAAGTAAACAAACAACTGATCAGATTTTCTGAGGTCCTTCGTTCTGTGCAAATAAAATCGTAATTGTCTGTGCACATTCAACTGATGAAGTTTGAATTCTGCCTTGTTTGAGAACTGAGGAAAAAACACTGGCAATACAATACATTGGTTAAGGTTACTAACTGACACTACTTTGGAAGAAAGGAAGGATTCGGTCTGAGAGAAACCCTGTCCTTATGAAAAATCAAATAAGGGGGCTTGATTGATAAAACTTGAAGCTCCGAAACGCGTCTGGCTGACGTGATGGCTTCCAAAAAGACAAGTCTTCCAAGTTAAGAATTTTAAATCACAAGTGGCTGCAGGCTCAAAAGGGGGTGAAGTAAGACCCTGTAGAACAAAGTTTAAGTCCCAAGGCATAACAGGTTCTGAGACAGGAGGACAAAGCAACAAAGTGCCCTTCAGGAAAGCCTTACAGAGTCTATGTGCCATTAGGTTAGGTTAGTCTGCGACATGAAATGTAGAAATCGCTGCCAACTGGACTTTAATGGTTGCGGCAGCTGAACCCTGGTTGAAAAGCAAAGAAAGGAACTCTAATACTGACGAGATTGGAGCTGTGTAAGGGTCAATCTTTTTGGCATGTGCCCAGATGGAAAACCTCTTCCATTTGCTGTAATAAATCTTCCTGGTCGAAGGCTTATGAGAGGAAGATAGAATATGAACCACCTCCGGTGAAAATTGGTGAAGCCTACCTAATGACGGAAGTGGAGTAGCCAGGCTGTCAACCGGAGGGTCCGAAGAGAGGGATGGAGCTGCCCTGACATGTGAGCCAGTAAGTCTGGTTGTGGGTCCAGAATCCAAGAAGCATCCATGAGATAGGGATGGAGAAAGGGGAACCAAATTTGACGAGGTCATTGTGGAGCAATCAGAATCATTCTGCTTCCCAAGGATTGCGCTTTCTGAATAACCTTTGACAGCAAGGGAACCGGAGGGAAGGCATATAGTAGATAGGCGGGCCAATCGTGGACTAGAGCGTCCCTGGGTGACTCCCCTGAGGGGGGATAAGTGTGAAGTAACTGCTGCATTTGGCATTGAGGGTACTGGCAAAAAGGTCGCAAGGCTGACCCCACCTGCGGAAGATCTGCTTCGCAACTTGACAGTTCAGGGACCACTCGTGAAGCATCAGAATAGCTCTGCTTAGCCTGTCTGCGATCACATTGGACTTCCCTGGAATGTGCGTTGCTACCAGAAAACGTTGGGAAGACACTGCCCACTGCCACACTCACATGGCCTCTCTGCAAAGGGGATATGACTTGGTTCCTCCCTGTTTGTTCAGATACCATACCACTGACATATTGTCTGAGTGGATTGCAACAGTCCTGAAAGGAAGAAAGCTCTGAAGTGCTTGCAACGCTAGTAGCACTGCTCTCATCTCCAGGACATTGATATGCAGATGCATCTCGTGCTCTTGCCACGTGCCTTGGACTGTCCTGCCTAGATAATGCCCCACTCTATCTGGGAGGAATTTGTGGTCACCGTGGCAACCGGATGTGAAGGAACGAAGGGCTTTCCCACATTGAGGTTGTCGGAGTGAAGTCACCGAGATCCTGTTTGCACCTGTCTGAGTAGAACAGGGTGAGAAAGTGGAAGACGTTGAAGAGACCACTGGGCGAAGAGTAGCCACTGAAGGAGCCTCATATGCAACCTTGCCAGGGGGACTAACATAATCGTAGCAGCCATCATCCCCAACAATTGGAGGACCAATCTTGCCTTCACTCTTCTCAGTGTTGTTGTAGGACTCCGATTCTTTCCTGTGGTAGAAACGCCCGCATGAGGATGGTGTCTAATTCGGCGTCTATAAAAGTGACACACTGCGAGGGCAACAAGGCAGATTTTTCCCAGTTCAAGGTGATGCTCAACTGTTGACACAGGTTGATAGTAGTGTCTCTGGCCTGAAGTAGAAGATGCCTGGTGGTGGCAGTAAGGAGCCAGTCATCCAGGTAAGGAAACAGTTGGAATCCCTCACATCTCAAGTGAGCAGTCACCACTGCCATGCATATGTTAAACACCCTGGGGGCTGTGGTGGGACCAAACGGCAGGGCTCGAAACTGAAAGTGACTGGCTCCCAGCCGGAAGCATAGGTGACTTCTGGATTCCCTGTCCATCTTTATGTGGTAGTAAGCATCCTTAAGGTCAATGGAGCACATCCACACTTCTTTTCCCAACAATGGGAGAATAGACTGCAACGTGACCATTCGGAACTTGGACTTTTGCATATGGGTGTTCAATTGGCTGAGATCCAAAATGGGTTTCAAGTCCCCTGTCCTTTTCGGCACCAAAAAGAATCTGGAGTAAGTCCCTAATCTGATCTGGTCTGAGGGGACATGTTGGATGGCTCCTTTTTCTAGCAGCTTTGAAACTTCTGAAGCTGTGGAATCCCTTTGACTGGGTGGAACATCCGGGTTTTTCTTGATTGGAGGGGAATTTGACGAGAAGGGAATGACATTTCCTCCGGAAATTATTCGTAGAACCCACTGGTCCTGGGTGATATATTGCCAGGCCTCTGGGTATAATGAGATTCGACCCCCGACTGGCTCCAGAAGTGCACAGTCGGGCATCCCATCAGGAGCGGCGGTAGGGAGAACTACGAAAGTAATCGCGGTCTCCCGAGTTGCGAGGGCCTTCTCTGCCCCTAGGGTGGTGTCTACCTGAATAACCACCCCTTCCCCTGCCTCTGGAGGGGGTCTCACCTTGTGCACCAGGAAAAAAACTCTGTGATTTCTTGAGCCACATCTTTCCACCCCTCTGGGCCTTGGGAGAATGCCTAGAGAAAAGGGAAAAATGGACTCCTATGGCAGACAGAGTTTTTCCCTGTTGCTTACACCTAGTGAGAGTGTCTTTACCTTGGTTCCGAACAAAGAGGAACCATCAAACGTGGCGTCGTTGAATGAAGAATTGAAGGCCTCTGCAAAATGACAAAGGTGCATACAGGCCTGCCTCCTAAGAGAGACTCCTGAACTTGCTACCCTACTCGCTCCCTCGGCTGCGTGGGAGATCAGCCTCGTGGAGGAGTTCGCAATAGAACTGAGGGTAGACATCTGAGCGTTGACCTTCTGAGCCACTGCCTCAGAAACGTTATCCATTAGAGTATCTCCAAGCTCCTTTTGGAAATCTCTCTGGAGCCGTGTAAACTATGATAAGTAATTCAGTGACCGCAAAGTAAAGGTCAATGAATAAAACGTACGCTTCCCGTACTGATACTCCTTGACAAAAATTTATTGGGTCTCCTGGGGATTGGTTCCACAGAGTCAGGGGTTTCCCACACCCTTCGACAAACCAGATCCAGAAGCTCGAAGGGTGGAGACAACCAAGAGGCGGAGGGCTGAGCACCAAAGGCCTTCAGGAAAACCGACTCCTCTTCAGAGGGGGCTTTGGATGGCCAGTCACCTCTTTGCTTCAAAATCTCTAGGATGTCAGAGAAAGAAACATCCTCAGAGGATGACTTAGGGGACCCCTCCGATTCCTCGAGGTCGGTGTCTGATGTGAGAGACTCATCCTGGGAATCTATGTGCTTCCTCTTGCACGTTTTCTTTCTGAGTGGCTCCTCAGGCAAAAACTCTGAGGGGCCCTCAGAAATATGGAGGCCACTCGTGGGGGTACCATGCGGCCTTGGGGCTCCACTGTCCAGAGATAGATGGTGATCAGAGATCTGCACCGGTGCTGTAGGGGACAGAGTGACCGAACCGTAGAATGCCTCTGACGACCTGGCCAGCGTGCTTCACATGAACTCAAAAGCTGGTCCTCCCAGATCGGAAGATCGACCAGCCTCCGAAGCCAAGATAGGAGTCAGGCTTCCCCGCGCCGAATCACCGAGAGGGAGACTAGGAGCCGAGAGGTGTCCCAAAGCCTCTCCCTCGGGTCCGACCAATGAATCCTGAGCCCTGAACCCCTTGGACGGCACTGACGTGGTCGGAGCTGACGTCGGAACCGATAAGCCAGGAGGGGCTGTCGGAACTGACCTAGGGACATCACACGGAGCCGAGCACTCCAGCTCCGAAAGCTGAGATGCGCTCAGTGGAGGAAGTATCGATGTAGGTTGAGGGACCGGCTCCGGAGCCGACTGGGTCAGAGCCGAAAACAATTTTGCCAGTACCAGTGACTGAAGAAGTCTCTGCACCACTCTATCGACGTCCACATCCGATAAGGTCCTGGAGGATTTGGAGGATAGGGAAGGAGATCGAGACTTCCTCTCTGAAGGAGACCTGCGAGGAGGAGATACCGGCCTAATGCTAGGCGATCGGCTCCAAACAGTCTCCAAGAAAATTGGAGCCGAAGCAGGTTCCATAACCACTGACACTTCCTGCGGCCCCGAGGACAATGGAGCCGAGGATGTCATTGAAGATTTTGCTATTTTCTCCGGCGGCTGCAAGGGTACAGATGGAGCCGGGGATCGCTTTTTAGCCTTGGAAGATTTAGCTTTTGATGCAGAAGCCTTAAAGTTGGAAGCACTCTCCAAATCCTCCTCGAAGGTGGGTTTCAGAAGTCCCTTCAAAATCAATTTGCCCTTCCTTTCCTGAAGAACACGCGGGCTAAAGGAATGACAAAAACTACATGATTCCTGGAGGTGAATCACTCCCAGACAGTACACACAAACAGAGTGTCTATCAGTGATGGACATCTTATAACTGCACTTGGAACACTTCTTAAAGCCCGAGGGCTTATGCTCCTTAGTATCTTTAGACATAGTTACCACAAACACCAAGTAAGTAACTCAAAACTAGACCAACTGTCAAACAGCCACAAGTGCGGGAACAAAACAAACAAACAGTACACCACAAAGACCTCTAACTAAAATGGTCCTTAGACACAAGTACAAGGGGGAGGACTAATTCCTCTAATTTAAACGGTTTTAGCCCAAGGGAAAAAGTTAGCACATAAGGAAAACAAGGGGACAGACTAGGTCCTCTAACTGAAACGGGCCTAGCCTGTTGGAAACAGCTAGTGGGATACCACAAGAACACGCTATAAGAGAAAAACACAACTTTTCCACAATACAGTCAAGAACACACACAAATGAATATGAAAATAGCTTTTTTTGCAAAAAACTTCCCTGTTATAAAGAAAAGGTGCTTAGCCACAGCCAAGAGTGAGACCACATCCGAGCTACACGAGTGGTAAATGAGATGTGGGGATAGACAGCAGTGCAGCACGGGATACCATCTTAGCACAGCCAATAGAAAGACGTTGAGCTAAAAGTATGGCTGAGTCGGAGCCGACATTCGGCTCCGAACCCACTGGTAAGAATGTAGGCGAGACTGGACTACATAACATCACATCATCAATAGGCTGTATAACAGAAAGAAGAAAATCATGGCAAAAATAAGGAGGTGCAGTATACAACAGGATAAAATCACTCCCATCAAACTAAGCAAACAATTCAGAGGACAAAAAAGTTCACCAAGACCAAATCTAAGGTAAATCTAGCCACCCAGGCAAAGGACAACCACAAGTTATTCTTTAGATATGTTCGCAACCTCAAAGGCAAAACTCAGTTGTGTGCAGAGCTCATTGCTAGTGGAGCCACCTATACTGAGGCAGAAGATAGGGCAGACCTACTGGCCAACAAATTCAGCTCCAACTTTACCCCCCCCCACCTCAACCATCCCTCAGGAAATACCATCAAAACTAACTCCCCTTGATATCACTAGGGAACAGGTCCTTAATGCTCTAAGGCCAAGAACACTACCTCAAATGGGCCCAGACAATAACTCAGGATGCCTTCTAAATAGCATGACACACAACTTGTCAGGCTCTCTGGATTTGCTATTCAACTGTAGCCTCCAAACAGGCTTTGTACCTCACAAATGGAAAACAGGAAGTGACATCCCTCTGCACAAAATTGGGACATTTACAGACCCATAAATCTTGTATGCAAAACCATAGAAAGAATGATCATGGAAATGATCACAAATAACCTAAGAAACCACTAGACACTGAGCCCTTTCCAATTTGGTTTTGTCAATGGCAGGTCATGCCTAATCAACCTGGTGGACTTATTTGAGAAGATCAAAGCAATGGATGAGGGCAAAATGGTTCACAGTGGTACATTGACCTGGCCAAGGCATATGACAATACCCGATTCAGGCATTGTTGACAAACTCAAGAGGTTATTTACAAACCCTTAAGTCACCTGGTGGGTAGCCAGCTGGCTTACTGACATGAAGTTAGAACTGGAGAGTCCACCTCTACAAAGAGGCTAGTCACAAGAACAGTCCCTCAGGGATTGGTCCTATAACCACTCCTTTTTGGCATTTACTTCTCTGAAGTCAAGGCCAATGTCAATGGCCTCTGGCTGACTAAATTTACAGATGACGGCAAATTGTAGCAGTCATCGATTTGCCTACCACCACAAATGCTTTCCAGGAAGGGCTGACACAGACAAACAAGTGGTATCAGAGCCACGGACTAAAACTAAATACCAAGAAATGCTTAATAGTATACTTTGGGAAGTCATCCACCTCTGGTAAATACCACATTGACAACAAACCCCTAAGAGTTGACCCAGTAGTCAAGGACTTGGGAACACACAAACAAAATGCAACTTTTGACCATGATATGTCTGCAGTAGTAAGGAAATCATTCTATGTTGTGCAACTTATAAACAAAGGTATTGCATCTAGGTCCAAGGAAGTCATTACTCCACTGTATTTGGCATTCATCAGACCGGTTATCAAGAACAATGCCCCTTTTGGTATATAGCTAACCAGGCATAAACAACACTTGGAATGTTCACAGAGGTTCCTTACTAAAAGAATACAGGGCATATGTAACATGTCCTGTGCAGACCGTCTCAAGGCCCTATCCCTGCATTCTGTCTTCTACAGGCTGTTGGGGGGTGCATGCCTGGCATACAAGGCATTGTCAGACCCCACTCTGATGGACCTCCTGCATATCCACAAAATGAACAGCACCAGAATTACCTGTTCTAAAGACTTAAACCTTGCCTGCGATATAAACAGGACCTGATGGAGGGACAAGCATGCATCCCACAGACTACCCCTTCTCTAGAACAGGCTCCCCATCCATGTGAAGCAGAGTTCCAACTCTAACCCAATTCAAGCGCAACTTGGACAGTGGGATGGGGAACAGGAACATCATCCCTGGTTTGGCATTTATGTCTATAACAGACACTGGCAGCCTGTAAATGGTTCATCCTAGGTCTCTGCTTGTAAATGTTTCAACTCCCCAAGCCTCTGCTTACACTTATCAAGGGTACCAGAACTTGTCAGAGATTTTGGATGAATTGCTAATCTTAAAAAGGCCCTTGTGGTTCTTAGCCTAGTAAATACCTATGAAAGTTCTGAAGATAGTGCAGATGCAATCTCCATTTATGTCAGCATGCTCTTGCATGCCTACAGGTGGGTGTATGTCACAAAGAGAAGGAACCTGGCCTAAGCTCTTGAAGGCTGGATGGATGGGACACCTAGCACTGAAGTCAACAGATAACACACTTGTCTTTGGTGCTGAAGGTGGAGGATTCTATTCCCACTCCAGCTAAACAGATTCATTTTCAAACTGCTGACACTATAGGGCAGCAATAGGAGGTGCTGCACATGCCTGATTGTGCCATTCTTTGGATGAGACACTAAACCTAGGTTCTATCTGCTTGTTTTGCTGGCAGCTTAAGTAAATATAAAAGATTCTGTGGCACCTATCAAAAAATGTAGAACTTACCTGATACCCTAGACAAGTTTATTCTAGTAGTACAAATATCACCATGGGTCTCCTCTGAAAAAAGGGCACCAGCCTACTAGACTAAGAATAAATAAAAATAATCTGACAGCTAAGTTTAACATTGAAGAAGGAACTAGGCAAGGATGCCCAATGTCACCATTGTGGTTTGCAATTTATCTAGTACCCCTGGCCCAAAGACTAAGCAAATTTGGTGAGCTGGAAATGGAAGGAAGAGACATTTGCAATGTTTGTAGACAATATTACAATTAAGTTCACTGAGTCAGAACAAGACATTTGTTTTGTTAGAAGACTTTAGATATCTCTCAGGGTACTAGGTTAATGTGGAGCAAAACTAAAGTACTAGTAGTTAATTATGTCCCCACATATGATTTGGTGTTGGCATACCCACAGCTCTGGGGACATACTAAACTGAAGGATCTAGAGATTTGGACTGCTCAAAAGTTGGAAGGATCACAATGGGAAAAAAGGGACCAGATCAAGGGGAAGATACAAAACCTGATTAAAAATGGAGGTGGATGGCCCTAGACACACAGCACAGAATTCATGCTGTTAAATTGTTTGTAGTCCCCCAGATATTATATGCTGCACAGTCTTTTTTTAATCCGGGGAGAGAATTATTGAGACAGACAGGGCAATATGGGAGGTTTACATGGGAAAAGAAAAGGGTGAGAATTAGATGGCAGATGATGATTCTACACACAAATCAGGGAGGTTTGGTAGTACTGTGTATTCCAGAATGTTTTATATCAGCTCAACTGAAAGGGGTAGCTTGCATAAGTTCAATTTATGATGCTAAATGAAGGACATACTTCTGGGTTGTAGCAATATTCCTTCAGATTCTACAAGACTGATACGGTCTTGGGTGGAAGACATAGCAGGAAGGTAGTGTGTTGCCATGAGAGATCTATACATCATATTAAGAAACACATTCTAGGTACAGGAAATACAAAAACAGAAATTTGAGGTTTGGTCTGTTGGGATGGGAAACCCTCCTGACCCCCCCCCCCCCCCAAAGACAGAGATAACAGTGAAATGGTGGCAAAACACCAAAATCATTTTGTTTTGGGGTGATTTAAGAGATAAAGGGAGGGAACTTGATAATATAAAGGGGAATTTATGATACACATGCAGAATATGAAAGATAGAAGATAGGTACTGAGAGAGGAAGAGGAAAGACCAGGGTGATAAGCATTCTTCAGGAGGAAAGAAATAAGGAGATAAAGATGGGATAATTGGGAAAATTTACATAACATTAATAGCAGTTAGGAAAATAGGATCACAAAAGAATACCTGGGAAAGAGAGCTACAGAATGAATTATGAATAAATGTGTCATCCCTATAACAGGCACATCAAGTGAAAGTGTACAGCATGGTTGTGAAGCCATCAAACTGGGGGAGATAGAGTCACTACTGCATGCACTGCATGCAGTAGCATGTTAAGGTAATTTTCTGAGACTGTGTTGGTGCTAATGACACAAACCTCTCAGTCCCTTGCAAAGACCCAATACAGAGATGCACAAGAGGCACTATAACAATGGAGGCTGCAATATAGTTAAGGCACTTGGAGCTCAAATTCAGCTATGCCTCCCTCAGCTAAAAGATGCTGCTGACCTTCCAAACAGAGGTACAATCTTTCTGGAGACCAAAAAGGCTTTGCACTACTAAGTAAGCACGACATTCTGTGTTGACTGGAATACACCTGTAACTTTGCTACACTGATCTTGATGCCTAGTACATTACCACTTTGATCACAAACAAAGCCTGGTCCACAAAAAGTTCCCTGAAATAGTAAGCTAGGAGTCAACAGTCCAGGCATGGGAGTGATATGTCTGTTGAACGGCTACCACCATAATGCATTTAAGAAACATTACAGAGGCTGTGTTAAGACCAAAGGGTAGGCATCTGAACTTGTAATGAGTGGCTCCCACCCAAAGCTGCAGAAACCTCTTAGACTCTGGAGTAATTGTTATATGCAGACAAGCATCCTGGAAGTCCAAGGAGCACATCCAGTTTCCTCTTGACAGAAAACTGTTTGCACAGAGACTATTCAAAATTTTTTGTTTATAAATGTGTTTAGGTGTCAGAGACTCAATACAGGCCTAAAGTCCTTTATCTTCTTAGCACTAAAAAAGATCTGGAATATCTGATCTGGTGGGTCCTGGTGGATGTCTCTCTCACAAGAGTCAAGGCATCTTTTATTGCTGTATAGTCTGATAGGTGGAATGTCTGGCAGGGTCTTCAGCTGTTGTGCAAGTCTGATGAAAGAAATGCAGTAATCTTTGGATAGAAATGAATGAATCAGCTGTCCTATACGATTTGAAACAATTCAATCACATGGCGGGATCATCCCTCAAAAGACTGCAGAGTGGACTAATAGCCAAGGATGGACTCAGGGCTGCTGTTATCCATTCATAAACTGCTTATTACTCCCTAGCTGGCGACAATTCCTTCTCTTTGCAGATACTACTGTTGTGGTAGGAGCTCTGGGCTTGAACTCTTCGTGCTCCTCCTTGGAGAGGCTGTTGTAGTCTGTAGCAAAACCATACCCACTGAACTTTAATAAACATACTCTTTGGAGGCTGTAGCTTCTCACCCACAACAGTCAGGGCTTCATTCTACTCTTCCTTGGTCTTGAGATTACTACTTGCTTCCCTTCCCAAAAAGAGGAGCTCTTGTTAACAAGAAGTCCAATAAGACCACTTACTCTTCTCACTGAGGTTAGTAAGCCTGAGTTAGGCCGAAAAACTGCAACACCAACAGCCACATTTCTGGCTGTAAACTCTATCTCAGTGCACATAATGTACATCATTCAGTGTTTTTTTTTTGTTTTTTGTTTTTTTTTAAGGGAGGGTGCGGTGCAGCAGCCTCAACCAAGTTCTTCTTGGTGGTCTCATCTGGTTAGTCCTCAGCAAGATGAGCCATCTAGCTGGGCAGCTTGGAAACAGACCAAGTGGGCCAAGTAATTAAGCACCCAGAGGAAAAACAGAGAAAGCAAAGGCATGCTGTTTTAGCCTATCCATTTATTTATTTATTGACATTTGATTACCACGGAAGTACAACTGGACAGGTGCCCATTTTCAATGAAGACCTGGAAAGAAAACTCCAAATTATTACAAAACATTTTAAGAACAATTTTATAATCTTCAAAAATAATACAAAAGCATCTACAGTTTAAATAATTATAACAAATTAAGACAATGTGACAGCATTGGTTAAAAACAGATACAATGTATATGACAATGACTTAATATTTAGAGAAATTTTAACCAATTTAGACAAATTAAAGGCAAGTTAGTTTGATAAAAACAGGAATTGCAATATAAAGTGAGAGAAAAAACTAGGTTATGGCATGTTTGGAGAGCGAGTCAGGGAACAGAAACTGATTGAAATTAGGAAGTGAGTGAAGAAGTGGAAGTAAGGAGGCATGAGGTATGAACAGGTGCCTGTTCATATTTAGAGATATATTTCATCCTGGGGCAGAGCGAGAATACAGTCAGACTTTGGCTAGGAAATGTTCAGAATGCTTTTAAAGGACTGGAGGAAGGGTATTCAACTGATGGGCATAGGTAAGGAATTTCAGGCCTTAGCAAAATGGTATGAGTACAGACATGCCCAGCAGATTCAACAGGTTTGTGAAAAGTGAGAGGAGTTTTTGTTCACTGGATTGTAATGACCAAGTGGGAGCATAGTTGTGTAGAATTTCACTGTGTCGGACAAGCAGATGGGTTATGGATAATTTTATAGGTGGTAAGAAGCTGTGTATATGTTAGCTGAAGGTGTAGTTTTAACCAAGTTAGGCTTTTTATTGCTATGGAGTGGTGGGTTCTGAAAGGGGTATTTGCTGCAAAAATAATCACTTTACCATAGCATTGTTCAAGTTTCGCTTTTTGTGATGCTTGGAGCTTATTAAGGATGGGAGTATCATGAAGTAGTGAGGGGAGGAGTTAAGTAGTGGGAAGTGTAGTTTTAACTTCGTTGGTGAAAAGGTGTGCATCTATAATGCATCCCTACTTTTTGGCAATTTTTTTTTATACAATTTTGCACATGCAGGTCAAATTTAAGATTATCATCCTAATAATTTGCTATGAGATGCAACTTCAATGACTGTATTAAGACAGAATTTTAAATTTTGTTGTTTCCTAAGAGAAGAAATTGGGGAAATGAAGAATTAGCTTGTTTTTTTTTTTTTTGGGGGGGGGGTTTGAACATGAGTTTCAAGTTACAAAGCCATGTTTCAGTGGTTGGTAAAGCTTACCGACTAACTTTTTGAAGATGTGCCAGATTATCTGATAGCATATCAGTGTGGGGTCACCTCAGTATTGTTTTATGGAGGCCTGTTGGGTGGATGTGTTGGCAAGAATGTTAAACAGAAGACAACCAAGGTTTGAACCCTGTAGCATACCAGTGGTGATGGAGAGGTATGGAGAGAGAGAGAAGTGCTAGTTTACTGAGTTAGACCTATTGAACAAGTAGCTTTTGAACCACAGATCGGTGAGCTGAGACTGACCACGGAGGATACTTGAACGTAGAGGTTTGATGTGATAATCCATTTTGTAGACTTTAGAAAGTCTAGAAATAAGGATATTAGTTTGCCATTATCTCTAGCTTTACTGACGGTAACTATAAAGATTAGAAGTGCAGTGTTATTTTATGGGAGGGAAGGAAGCTATCCTGTGTGGGAAATAGGAGGTCTTTCTGCAGGAATCCATTGCCCTAGACTCTTGTCTAGTATACAGCTGGCTTGTCTATAAGGCATGGCAGCCTTGTTACAAGGTGCTGCTCTGACAACAGAGTCGGACATTGGAGATGCTGATTGAACTGACCACTGGGGTGGAGGGCAAAATATTTTGTCTAACATCCTGGAAGGAAGAGTCAGTATGTCAGGGCTGTGACAGACAACCTTGCTGGCATCCTTTGTTCACCAATGATGATACCACTCCAGAATTTGGTAAATTGTACTTGTGTATCTCCTGCAAACCTATGACTATGACAAATGATTACCTAAGGTTAATTTGGTGTAAGCTTGGAAGATATACAATGGGATATGTTGAAAACAGCGGCAAGCAGATCAGCCTGTTAGTTAAGCTAAGAACGTTGATCTAATTTCCTGAGTTGAGGGTCTGCTTCTTATGCCTGGTGGTAAAGTCCTGTAAATCTGGCTCTAAAACTGAGAGAGCATTTTCTGACAATTTTAGTAATCGTAAAACACTGCAGCGTTTCCCATGTGGGAGCAAATATTGTAGGCATGTGCATTGGTGGTTAGCTGGGTATGAGTTCTGGGAAGATGACATTAATGGTTTCGCACATTATTATTAGAAGGAAGTCAGGCCTTTCCGAGATGGGGAGCCAGTTAGTATGAGCTACAGAGGTACAATGTTGCTTACATACTGGACAGAGCAGTAACAAATGACAAACATGACTGGGTAGGATGTGTAGTTCTAAGAAATTTCTTTTACAGTAGGCTCAGAATGGTAAGCCACATACAAGCTGCAGCTGAAGGATTACTTTACAATGGTAATTCTGCCTTCAGGAGTAGAGTCTCAGGGTTTTACATTTTATGTCTTCAGATCCAATGACAATTGTGGTAGAGTTTTCCATTTCCTTTTAAATAAGCTTCCTATACTGCTACAGACCTCTCCACATGAATGAAGTAGAAAATTCCTCATCACTATTAGTATTCTCCTGTTTTGTTTTATACTGCATGCACTGAATTATTCATATTTTGATATTCATATGCAGTTTAAAAAATGTTAAAACAAAATTATGATTTCAACAAAGGTATTCTAGATGCTACATTCCAACACTTGAAATCTAAATGCTGAGAGAGAAGGAAAAGCACTTTCCAATGGCCAGCTTCACAATGGAGGGAGCTGAAGTTCTGAAAACAGCCCAAGTGTCCTTCGTTCAATTAGCAGACCTGCTCCCTGAGAAATTTTTGGTGAAGAGCAGTCTTTCTGGTTCACCTACCCAGAAACAGGGAACAGGCTTTCAGCTACAGCTATGGATCACTGTGGAAACCTGTGGCCCTAGCCCTGCTGTAAATGGCTGAGGAACCCATCAGGTCACTGAGTGGAGATGGACGTGCATATGAGCAGTCACAAGAATATACTACCTGCCATGAAGGGTGAATTGTGGGTAATGCAAAAAAAAAAAAAAAAAAAAAACAAATCCAAAGCACAACTCTTGCCTCACATATCAATGTGGCTGTAACTAATCAGAGATGTAATGAATAAGAGGAGCAAGGAAGGAGGGTCCATGGTCAAGCCAAGAAGGATAAAAAAATAACTCCACTTACACATCCAGACCACTTCCAAAATTTGAAATTACTTTTTTGTCTTAAAACTCAACTCATTCTGAATTCCTGAACTAATTTACTAATGGACTACCTAATTAGCTAAACTACACTAACATGACCAGGTGAACTGACACTATACTACAGGAAAGAGCTGCTCAGCGGTTAGGTCATTAGCTCAGAGAACATTAATAGAAAAAAAAAACCTAAACAGTACTTCTAGTATACAAGCATTTCTTACCATTGCATTCAGTTGGGAGTTGTTTGCCTGACCAATACCTAGAATATTAGTTGTATGCATGACTTCTACTGAAAAACTTGGAAGCCAGCTGGCGAAGCGGGACCCTGTCAAAATTAAACAAAAAAAGTTAACAAACTAACAATACTGTAGATGCATTTTGAAAATGAGCAACAACTGCCTGTTGTAAACAAATTAAGCAACATTTACAAAATCACATTCATTGCTATTGTTTTAATTTATAACTAGGTGAAAAAAATTTCAGGAGGCAACCTGGGAGCATGGGTTACTGACTTTAGTATGGAAGCTTATTCAACATCCCCAGACTGCTGGCTCACTAGGTATAGCCTCTCAAGGGATTAATTCATTTTTGATTAAAACTCACTAATACTGGTGTAATCTACCGTGAAAAAATGTACAGAAAGCGACAGTCTATGTAAATGTTTCTGTTCAATGGGCTTTTTCTTCCAGGTTATGCTAAAAGCACTTCTGTCTTATGTGTGGTATGCCAAAGTTACACCAAATGAGCACAAGTTAGCAATTCTCCCTTTGAAAATAACATGGCTCTGGCAAACACCGGCTCTCTCATTTTTCATTACACGTGAACTCCTCCTTTAGCTATGAGACACAGGTAAGCTCTGTAGCCTCATCACGCTTGACTGCTGTTCTGAGAAATTCTTTACAACACAATTCTGTTTCATTAAGGCACAGGTGTAGATGCAATTTTAGTGCCTGATGCTGTTCCCCAACTTGGTGTCCCTTTCAACTTCAAGTTAAGGGGCTAATAAAAAACGAGACCTTTCTTACATTTGTAACAAGCAATTGCTACAGTTTATGCCAAACAGAGAATGCAAAAGTGTTTCAGTTCTGACTACAAATGTAATAAAGACATTCCAAATGCTGGTAATGCACTGAAGACCAAAAGCATCTGCATGTCTCACAACCCAGCACTTCTCCCCACACTAGCTACACCTCTACATTAAGGTGAATAAATAAGAAGTTATGTACTCACCATAATGTTCCATCTGAGTAGGTAAACTTCATTTGTCAGCAACCTATGGGATTCAGATCCGACCTCGGATCCGAGCAGGCAGTTTTCAAGAGCTTTAGATCCGAGCTCCAAGCTCCTCCCCTACCCATAATCCCCTGCCAACCCTGACTGACCTCAGATCAAGTTTGCCCAAAAGCAGATACTGCCCGAAGACCAACCTTTCAAGATAAGTGGGTAACACCCATGGACCTGAGTATGAAAAAATTCATAAGTGAGGGGGCAGGAGGGAGGGACGGTTGCTGACAAATGAAGTTTACCTACTCAGATGGAACGTTATGGTGAGTACATAACTCCTTAATCTGAAGTAGTTAACTTCATTTATGCAGCAACCTATGCTACCTGAACCTTGGGCGGCCTTCATGGAAGGATGTTTCGGAGCACTGCAGAGCCAAAGGATGCTCTCCCTCTGGAGATAATGTCCAATTTATAGTGATTGATAAAGGAATGAGATGAGGCCCAAGTTGCTGCTGAACAATCATCATCCAAAGAGACTCTAGCTCTAAAAGCTGCAGAGGTAGACATAGACCGAGTAGAGTGGGCATGGACTCCCTGAGGTGCTGGTCTGCCAGAACTTTCATATGCTAAAAGGATACACTGCGAGATCCATCTAGACAGCGTGACTTTTGACACAGATTTACCCAAGTTAAATTTGGCAAAGGAGATGAACAACTGGTCAGATTGCCTATGACCAGATATCCTGTGGATGTAGAAGCGAAGTTGTCTATACACATCCAGTGAGTGTAATTTATATTCCCCTTTGTTCTGGTAATTAGGGAAAAAGACTGGTAGGTTGATGGACTAGTCAATATTCAATTCAGAGGCAATCTTGGGAAGAAAGGAGGGATTGGCCCTGAGGTAAACTCTATCTTTGTGAAAAGTCAAATATGGGGGTTTTACACAGAGGGCCTGTAGTTCAGAGACCCTTCGAGCCGAGGTGATAGCTACAAGAAGGGCCGTTTTCCATGACAAGAATTTAAGATCTACTGAAGCTGCAGGCTCAAACGGGGGAGCTGTTAAGGCCTGAAGCACCAGCGTTAAATCCCAAGGAGGGACTACATCCTTGACTGGAGGTCTGAGCAGAAAGGTGCCCTTCAAAAAGGTCTTACACAATTTTGTGGTGATCAAAGGGCCCAGTTCATTTCCCACGTGATAATGAGAGATAGCTGCTAGTTGAACCTTGACTGTGGAGGAGCTAGCCCCCTGATGAAACAGCCCTGACAGGAAGCCTAATACCGCTGGCAAAGGAGCTGTGAAAGGATCCAAATTTCGATGTTCCGCCCAAATGGAGAAACGTTTCCAATTGCTACTATAGACCTTTCTAGTAGAGGGCTTGTGCGCTGCTACTAGAATAGTTTTAACTGGGGAAGAGATACCGGGAGTCCTAGCTACAAATGGAACTGGAGCAGCCAAGCTGTGAGCTTGAGATTGTCCAGATTCGGGACTGGAAGATCTAGGGGGTGGGATATTAGATCCGGACGGGGATCCAGAATCCAAGGGGGATTCACCAGATGAGACCAAAGGTAAGGGAACCAGGGTTGACAAGGCCAGAATGGGGAAATGAGGATTATCCTGCTCCCCAACCGGCTGGCTTTCTGCAGAAACTTCAGCATCAGAGGAAGAGGAGGGTAAGCATAAAGTAGACCGGGAGGCCAAGCATGCACCAGAGCGTCTCTCGGAGGTTCCCCAGAGGGGGAAATGCGAGCAAAGTAGTCGTGACATTTTGTGTTCGCAAGAGAAGCAAAGAGATGGCAACAGGGTTGACCCCATACGGCGAAAATCTGATTCACTATCTCGGGATTCAAAGACCACTCGTGTGGTAACACGATGGTGCGACTTAGTCTGTCCGCTAGGATGTTGGACTGCCCCGGAATGTGCGTTGCTAAAAGAAAGCGGTTGGTGGAAATCGCCCATTCCCACACCCTCATGGCCTCTCGACAGAGTGGGTAGGACCTGATTCCCCCGTTTGTTGATGTACCAGACAACAGACATATTGTCTGACTGAATCGCAATAGTTCCTACAGGAAGAAGGTGCTGAAGTGCTTGCAACGCTAACAGCACTGCCCTCATCTCTAGGACATTGACATGGAGAGAGGTCTCCGTGGGGTCCCACGTGCCTTGGACTGTCCTACCCGAACAATCCCCACCCCACCCGGGAGGCGTCCATGGTCACCATGGCTAGGGGAGGGGCCATAGAAAAGGGGCGTCCTTCCTGGAGATTCGGAGATTGGAGCCACCATAAGAGGGCCCTCTTGCAAGCCCTGCTGAGGGGAATGGGACGGCTCAGAGGAAATTGAAGGAAGGACCACTGGACCTGGAGGGTCCATTGCAAGGCCCTCATGTTCAAACAATTGGCAAAAGGCTGACAGCCCCCGCCATCGAGCCTAGAGCCCTCAGGACCAATTCCGCCGGAGCTGGAGAATGTAGAATGGCCCGCACATGTAGCCCCAGGGTTCGTAACTGGTCTGTGGTCAAGAAAGCTAGGAGCTGGTTTGTGTCTAATCTTGCCCCTATGAAGTCTATAGTCTGAGTCGGGGTAAGAGACGACTTCTCAATGTTGATAGTGATCCCCAGCCGGGGAGCTAGACAAAGTAAGTAGTTTCTGGCTGCACAGAGTAGATGCTTTGTCGGGGCGGTCAGGAGCCAGTCGTCCAGGTACGGGTAGACCTGGATTCCCTGAAGCCTCAGGTGGGCCGCAATCACTGCTAACACTTTGCTGAATACCCTGGGGACTGTGGTGAGACCAAAGGAAAGGACCATGAATTGGAAATGACTGGCTCCTAGCCGGAAGCGGAGGAACCTTTTGGATCGCCTGTCCATCAGAATGTGGTAGTACGCATCCTTGAGGTCTAGAGAGCACATCCAGTCGTTCTCCCGCAAAAGGGGGAGAATGGATTGGAGGGTGACCATGCGGAACTTCTCTTTGGTTACTGACAGGTTCAGGGAGGAGAGGTCGAGGATAGGTCTTAAGTCCCCCGTCTTTTTTGGCACCAAAAAGAACCTGGAGTAAAACCCTGACACACACTGGTCTGGGGGGACATGTCGGATGGCTCTTTTTTCCAGCAACTGTTGGATTTCTGTTGCTGCGGCCTCCCTCTGATCGGGTGGGACATCGGGGAGGTATCTGGGGCTGCGTGGGTAAAGAGAAAAGGGAATCTGATATCCTCTGAATATAATGCGAAGCACCCAGCGGTCTGTCGTGATGGACTCCCAAGCTGCTAGGTGCGTCCAGAAACACCCCCCGACTGCCTCCAGAGTGGAGCAGTCGGGCAACCCCTCAAGGGTGTTGCGTGGGTTGGTCCGAGAAGGGTTCTCTGGATCCAAAGTTGCGCGGGCCCCCTCTGCCTCTAGGGCGGCGTCCACCCTGCCATCTTCTGCCATGGAAGGGCTGGGAGTCCGGAGCGGGACGGGACTGTTGCGACTTCCGGAACCACATCTTCTTCTGTCCCTTTTGGTTCTTGGAGAAGGACCTCTGGGGAGCAGAGAAGCGGACTCCGACGGCAGACATCTTCCCGTCCTTCTCGCCCTGGACCAAGGTATCGCAAACAGTTTTGCCAAAGAGGGCAGAACCATCGAAAGGGGCATTAGCGAAAGACGCCTTGAAGGGTTCTGCGAAATCACAGTGCCGGAGCCAGGCCTGACACCTCATGACAAGGCCCGCTCCACTAGCTCTAGCGGCTCCCTCCGTGGCATGGGATAGAAGCCGCATAGAGGTGTTTGAAATGGATCGTAGAGTGGCCATCCGGGTGGAGTGAAAACGTTTGTCCTCCGCCGACATGGACTCAGGGGGTGACGCAGCGTACTCTTTGATAAGGTCCCGCTGCAGCTGAAGCACATGTGCCATGTAGTTCAGCGACCTCACAGAGAACGTAGCTGAACTAAAGACCCGTTTCCCTAAATGGTCCATCGACCGAGACTCCTTGATCAGGGGATGAACCGAGGGACTCTCTTGAGCTAGTTCCCTCTTGGTGGCAGCCGCCACCAACATGGCATCTACAGGGGGACCCTTACTCCAGTGGGACTTGTCAGAGGGTGGGCTAAAAATTTTGTCCGGGCACTTGGGGACTGGCTCCACAGTGTCCGGCTCCTTCCACGCCCTGGTAGTAATCAAATATACCAGGGGGTCAGCAGGAGGGGACACCCAAGAGGTAGACGGGCCTGCTTCAAATGCCTCCAGGAACACAGACTCGTCCGAGGTAGGCATTGGGGAAGACCACCCCCCTTTATCCTGAGCATCTCCATGATGTCACCAAATGAGACATCTTTGGGGGATGATCTTGGAGAGCCTTCTCCCTCCTCCAAATCCATGTCCTCAGTCAAGGACTCGGGGGAGTCCAGGTGCCTCCTTTTGCACTTTCGCTTGTGAGGAACCTCCTCTGGGGGGGGGGGGTGCTGTCCGAGGAGGTCTCACCAGCCACGTCTTGTTCCAAAGGAACAACCTGGGACGTCAGAGCAGGCTGTCCCTGGGGCCGGGTGATGGAAGTCGGGCCCAACTGAGAGGGAGTGCAGGGTGGAGCCGTGGCAAGGGCCGGAGGCCTGGAATCTCTCGACAGGGCCCTCTCCACCACGTCGAATGCCAAGGGAGAGCTGCTCTCTCTGGGATCTGAAAGCAGACCTTCCCTTGGATCCGATGGATGGATCGGGGCCTGCGCCGAAGCGATCAGATCCGACGGACCAGTAAGCTCCGACCTGGACGGAGCCGAAGGCATACCGATACCGCCGGATTTGAAGCTCAGCTCTCGGCTCTGAGAGCTCGGATCCAAAGAAAATGGACCCGGCAGACTCGAGGGAAGTGTCGGTGAAGTACCCGAGACTATCGGCACTGACACACCCCTGGCTCCAAGGCTGCCCAGCTCCGAAGACACCGTGCCCGGGAAGCGGGACGGAGAAGGAGCTATTGGGGAAACAAAAGGGGTTGAGCTCCCCCCCCCGGAGGGTGGGGAGGCAGGAGCACTCCCATCTGCAGTTGGGCCTGGAGAAATCTTCTCATTATCCGGTCCAAATCTGCACCCGTGAGACTTCGAGTAGATCTTGATGAGGCCACCGAGGCGGGACGGGAGTGTCGCCTCGATGATCTCGAAAGAGATCGGATCTCCTCCTCCTCAGAACCCGGTGAAAAGCACAGGGACCGGATCCGAGACGGAGGAGACCCAGAAGTCCTGGAGGGAGAAGACCGCTTAGCCGGGGGGGGGGGGCCGAAGTGGAGGCCTCGGCCCGCCGCTTGTGGTGCTTCTCCCTCCTTTTCTCTTTCCTGGCCTCCCTCTCCTCCGGGCCTAAGGCGGGAGGTTGAGTCCCGGCTGGGGGGAGGGAAGCAGGAGTGGCAGCCACACAGCGGGAGCCACAGGAGGACCAGAGGTAGAAGCCGAATCCGGGGTCAGAAGACCCGCCAGGATCAGCTTGGACCTCCGGTCCTTGAGTGCCCTGGGGTTGAACGCCGCACAGATGGAACAACCAGAAGACAGGTGTTCAACTCCAAGGCACAACACACACAGAGTGTGGCCATCCACCGGGGACAGCTTATGGCCACACTCGGTGCACTTAGAAAAGATAAATTTTGGGGCCTCAGCCATTTAAACTAAAAGAGAAACACACACGTTAGGCCCCAAACACACACACACACACACACACACACACACACACACACACACACACACACACACACACACACACACACACACACACACACACACAAACCTAACGGAACCACGAAGGAAGGGGGAGGTAAAAGAAAAAAAATATATCTAAACTATAGAGGTTTTTACAAAAGGGACTTGTAAACACACACAACCAAGAAAGGAGAGAAAAAAGGTAATTTTTTTCCTCACAAAAGTCTCGAAGGCTTGGAGCTGTAGATCAAGCTGCTGTTGGATAACCATGGCAAACTAGATCAGTCAGGGTTGGCAGGGGATTATGGGTAGGGGAGGAGCTTGGAGCTCTGATCTAAACCTGTTGAAAACTGCCGGTTCAGATCTGAGGTCGGATCCGAATCCCATAGGTTGCTGCACAAATGAAGTTAACTACTTCAGATCAATAAATTAACTCTTTGAAACATAAAATTTAAATACTTAAAATTCTTGGTTTAGTATTATACTTAAAACCTGAATCATTTCTACTCTGTGCTTCATTTGATTGGGTGTGCGGAACCAGATTCTTACATATGCGGTGCATGAAGGGTAGCTTGCTAATAACAAATGTCTTAAAATATGAACAGAAAACTAGAATGATGGCTGTTTGGTGGTTGGTATTACAAATTTGAGAGTGATAATTTCCTAAGATATGTGAATCAGCAGCAGGCTAATGTCTCCTCAACTGGCACAGCCCCAACAGCTCTGCAGATAAGTCAAACTCTTCCCCAAATAAGGATAGAAAACTGCATTGCAGACAGAACAAGTTCGCAGCCCACACCATTCTTTTTATTGACACAAAAAATAGAGGAAGCCAGGTCCCATTCATAGGTGAGCCAACCACTAACAATGAAATTGTCGCTCTACTTTTTGGTAGCTTGCCCATGAAGGGCTAGGGTTATAAACAGAGAAAAATAAGGGGGTAAGACTACTCTTATGTAATACTAGTAA